>NW_026533250.1:4345000-4397500 GCF_028296485.1 Oppia nitens
TTGAAATTATATCCGATTCAATAGCAAATATATATATCTAGTGTATTGATTTGAATAATAGTTTATTTATTGGATGTCTATGTATTGAAACTCAAAACCAAACAATGATTGTTGTTAAAAAAATAGTTAATGCATACATGATTTATACAGTAAATATTATAGTAAATATCCCTATCATTTGATATATATATATAAATATACAGGTTTTCTAATGGTTAGTTGATTTTTTATATGACTTTAGATCTGACATTTATTTTAGACATTTATTTGGCTTTAGATGAGAGAAATAGAAAGATTTTTTGTGTGCAAATATTTAATGCAAAAATAATTTTCATAAACCAATAATAAAATAAATATATTTATATTTTATTAGAGAAAAATACACAAAATATTATATATAATATATTTAATCTGTAATATTAACTACAATTAAATAGCTAAATATAAATAAATATAGTTTATATATAATAGCTAACAACGTAAAATTTATATAGATCTATAATTTATCTGTAAAAATTGTATTAATTAAATATTAAACTAATAAATTATTAGTAAAAATATTTTTCATATATTATATAAATATAATTTATATTACATTATCTAATACTTATATTAATCGTAATAATATTAGTTGTGTGACATATTCAACTATATTTTTTTTTAAATTTAAAACCTAAATTATTAAGTAAATACTATTAATTAAATTTATAAAATTTAGTATTTATTTTAAACATCTATTAACAAGTTATATAAAGTATATATATTTTCAAATAACTGTTATTGTTGATTTTGTCGGCTAAAATTAATTTATGATATATTATATATAAATTATATATATATATATTTCTATATAAATATATATACTATAGTACTGTATATAATTTAATTATCACTGTCTAATAAAATACATATAATAATAATAAAAGAATGTGATATATAATGTTATATTAAATATTTTTGTATTTTTATTAAATTCAACTGTCTTTTAACTCACTAGAAATAAGATGATAGTGTATGTGCGTGTGTGTGTGTGTGTGTGTGTGTGTGTGTGTGTGTGTGTGTGTCACTAATATCACATATAATACATAATATATAATACTAAAGTATTATTATAGACCCAATTTTAATAATAATAATATCAAACAATTAACAATTATAGTGTGTATACAAGTAATTAAAAAAGTATAAACTAAATAATAATACTAATGTGTGGTTAATATTTAAAAAAACATATAAACATAAATTTCATATTTGTTTTTTTAAACATTACATTTAGTATAAATGAAAAATTTTAGAAAAAACCAAATCATTTTATTTACTAATATATATATGATATGAAGTAATTCAGTGTTTTTCAGGCATATATACAGTATTGTTGATTTGCAATCGATTGCATAAATCGCGTTCAACTGCATTACACATTGTTAATGCCATATATTTTATATATAATATATATATATATATATATATATATATATATATATATATATATATATACCCAGTATCTTACACTCTCACCCACTCAAACACACACACACATACACTTAATATAACTAAACACATCATACAGTTAACTGGTCTCTCTCTCTCTCTCTCTCTCTCTCTCTCTCTCTCTCTCTCTCTCTCTCTCTCTCTCTCTCTCTCTCTCTCTCTCTGTATGCATCACTACTACTACTACTACTACTATCAGTAGAGCACTTGTAGTAGTTTTTAGTATAGAATCCAAAGTGAACTCAAATGTATTGCATAAGAGCGCAAAGGGAAAGCCCTTCGGAGGAATGTATTGTCGATCAATAAGATTTCAATGTCTTTCAAGTTTTGTGGCACTAAATTTCAGTTGCCATATGTATTATACAGTATATATTAATATATATAATAAATATACACATATTTTTGTTAGCCATCCGAGATATATATATAATTTCATATACAATACATCATAGCATCAAATTCTATTACATTACATTAAAATTCATAATAAAAACAATAGAAAATATATTATATTATTGTACAAATTATATTATATGGCATCAAAAATAATAGTGTATTTCCCATTGCTCTAACCAATGCATTATTGTTTTAATAGTGTGTGTGTGTGTTAAGAATATTCTGCATTAAACAAAATTTTCACTTTAGCTCTCTCTCTCTCTCTCTCTCTCTCTCTCTCTCTCTCTCTTCTCTCTTTCTTTTCACTCGAAAACATCATTTTCAAGCAAAATGTTGTATAATATTATGCATTATATGTGTCGTATATATATGTGTTATGGCATATGTGCTGCAAATTTAATATAATTAGTCTTAATTAAGAATTTTTCATTCTTTGCCTATATTCTTAATATTAATCATATATTTTTATATCATTAAATATGTATAATACTGTACATCAGTGAGAGAGAGATCCCTGTGCTTTGCTTTTATTTGTTTGCTTTTAGATAGAAAAATGGATAGAAAGAATGCAGAGAGAGAGAGAGAGAGAGAGAGAGAGAGAGAGAGAGAGAGAGAGAGAGAGAGAGAGAGAGAGACTATTTTATATTAATATATGTGAAAGAAAAATCTAGAAATCAATAATTTGATTCATGGCTTCAAAATTATACCACCAAAGGGTTAATTCATAATAACTGACTTTCTATAGTCGTGTATACTGTATATACTATATATACACGATATATACTATTATTATAAAAGTTTAATAGCAATAATGTAATATACTATATAATAATAGATAGTATACATAATATACCTAACAAAATGTATGTATATATTTTATATATATATTATTTACTTATATATATATATTTATAGATAGTATGCCAGCCTAACTGGTTAGACTAATCTCGAGTTTATGATACATAATATTATTTTTATATATCAGTAGTACACATACAGTACATAATATTTGATGTCTGGCCTGACTGACTGCCAGTGCCTATTATATAATGTGTCAGTTTATGGAAAACAGTAGATATTTTGCATCATTTGAGTTGTTTAGAGCTAATTATAAAATGTGATATAAAATTTCAAAATATAAATAATAAAAGAGCGTATAATTTCTATATACTATACTTGCATTATATATGACTATTATTAATATTATTATAGTATATTATTTATTATATTATTGTAACAAACATAATATGTAATGTTTTTAAGTTAGAAATTTTTGAACATAATTTTTAATAATTTAGATATTTTAAATGCCATTATGTGTGTGTGTGTGAAAAAAAATATTTTTAACAATAATAAAATTTATAAAATCTATTTATTTTATATATGTTTACAGACATTTATTAAAAAAGTAATAATTATTTAAATTAGTTATACAGTATATAAATTTTATATAATGTTTGTTATAAATTATAGATCATAATTTTATAGATAATAATATAAGATTCATACCAGTATTATAATTATAATATATATATATATTATAATAATATTGTAATTTTTATAGAAAAATGCCTGTTTTTTGCTTTTATTATATAGTAATGAAAATTAATGTTATAAAAAATAATCTAATAGTCAATACTAAAGAAATTATAATATTTATATCATTTTTTAGTAATTCATAAAAAAGCTTTTAATATATTTATTGATCCCATTATTTTTGAAACAACAATTTCTAATAATTCTCAAACATTTATATACATTTCTTTAACAAATTATATACTGTATAAGTTTTAATAGATATCTCATAAATCAATATATAATTATCAATAATATGTTATTTTTCACAAATGGAAAAATTTCTAATAAAAATAATATATATATATATATATATATATAGTGTATATTATATAATTCAAATTGCAACAATTGTTTTAATTCAACAATTTATCAAATGTTAGCAAATAATTAATTATACATTAGAAACAAACTTGTTTATAATTAATATAATTATAAATGTTTTTCCACCAATAAGACAATAAAAATAATAATAAATTAAATTTTTATTTTATATATACTGTATATAGTATAAAAAAATTATTACTAATAAGTAACATTTAAACATTAATATAATTATAATTTTATTTTATTGCTGTATAATTTTATGGATACTTATTAAAGTATAATATTAATTTTAATAAATATATTATATTAAGTTTGTTAATTTAATACTATGGACCATTTTTTAAAAATATATCTCTCGAGTACTTTAATTAATAATTTTTATTTAAAAAATCTAAATGTAATTTTTTTAAAAAACCAAAATTGCAAACATAAAAATTACATAATAATGAAGCGTATGATAAAAAATGATCACATAAATCATATCTACTATATATATATATATATATATATATATATATATATATATATATATCATATATACTCTATATAAATATTACACAAATAAAAAAAATTAAGAAAAATTGTGTGAATAAGTTATATGTCACATAAAAGTATCAGTTATATACACATTTAAACTGCACTCACTTTTTTTGTATTTTACTTTTAAAACTTTTTATTTTGTGCCATCACTTTAACTCATATACTGTATATAAAAGTACTCAATATACAGTATTTATACACACTTATAAAAAAACATTTGAATATTTTATTTTATTTTTACTTAAGCGTAGTTAATGTTTAAAAAATATTTAAATATCTAGTTATGTATTATTATTGTATATCTTTTAGTATTAAATAGTTATATTTTCTTGTATATTGAATTTTAATGTAATATATACTACTCTATCAAATACATTACATAAATAATTTTTTACAATAACTAATTGTTTTCAATTTATATATCAATAACTGTTAAATAAATTTTTAAATTTTAAAAAATACAGTATATATAAAAATAGTTGGTATTAATATAGATTTTATTTAGAATATATTTTATTATATGTTAATTAAATTATTTATTTTTAATATATACAATTAAACATATAATTTTCACTAAAAAATATTTTTTTTAATATTAAGATTTTTGTTTTGCTATTTATTTGTCTACTTATTATTTTTTTTCTAAATATAAAAATATATATATTTAATATTATATAATATTTTTCTAAACTAAAAAAAATACTGTACAATACCTTCAATATATATTAATTTATATGTTATTTACAATTATAGCTCTCTATTATCTAAATATAATCCTTCAAAATTAAGGTGTTTGGATATTGAAAAAATAGGTGTATTTTTTAAACATGTTTTTTTTGATAAAATATTTTAGGTTTCATTCAAATAATTTATAATATAGTGAAATAAATAAAATGACAAATTAATTTATTTTTTTGAATAAATAAATGCTTATTATTATTATTATAAAAAATGAGTCAATCTTTATAGATTAGTTAGTTTACGTAAAAACAATCAATAAATAGGTTATTTTAAAATTATATCAAAATAAAAATAAAAAATATAAATGGTTAGCAAAATCTAATAATCAAATAACAATACGGATAATATTAGTAATATAATTAAATGATTAAATTATAGAAATTAAATTTAATACAAACCAGTGTTACTATAAATTAGATTTAAAAAATAAATAATTATAACCTATAAAAATATTTATATATATATATTATATGTGTATTAATTTTAATCTAATCTCTCGACTCTCGACTAATCATTAATTTCTAACTGTATTTTAATGACTCAATAAAAATAAACATTTCTCTCTCTCTCTCTCTGTTTGTCTCTCTCTCTCTCTCTCTCTATCCTTAAGTTTTTGCAATCAATTTTATATCACAAGAGAGTTTGTATGCGGTTTTATATTAGTATAGAGTATTTTTCCTGATAGTAGAGTATAACCAGTAATTGTTTTACTCATTTTTTTATGACTTACACCACTCATTAGGGGGCAAAACAGTGACGGACTCCCCGCTCAGCGCCACATATAAAAAGACCGTAAATAACATACAAAAAAACTTTTTTTTTAAAAAAAAGAGAAAAACTGAGCCAATAATATCAAGTGATGGCAAACTCATGATAACCAACCAAATCATATAATATTAAGATATATTACACTATACTGTATATACTGTACATCCATATACCGTATAAATTATATATATATATTAAATACCAACACAAGAAAAAACAGTCATTGATTAACGCAAATCAATATACAATTTGAGACAAAATTCATTTTTAATTACATTTTAATTTCATTTCTCTTTACTTTTTCTAACTCTCTCTCTCTCTCTCTCTCTCTCTCTCTCTCTCTCTCTCTCTCTCTCTCTCTCTCTTCTCATAATATATCGTTATGTAATTCAAAATTTAATTACTTTTTTCACTGACTCTTATAATAACAAATCAATACATGAATTTCAAAGTAAAATATCGTCAGCACTACTATACTATTATAATATATATATATATATAACACCCGAAAAGGCACTAAAAGATTGTTTTCGTTAATTAATTCTATACATTAAATGTTTATTTATGGAAATTTTTACGTCAAAACTTTTATAATATCAAATGCATAATATTATTATTATTATTAGTAAAAGTAATAGTATTAAGCATAGTATGTATTATTATAAATTCATTAAAATAAAAAATTATTAAAATTAAAATAAATTATTTCAAAAATAAAATTTTGTTTCATTTTTTAAAAACTTGTCTAAATTGGTATTGCATTCAATTAGTATGATAAATATACAGGTAAATATTTAATATTTTTATTAAATCATTGCAAATCATTAAATTTATATATATATATATATATATATAATAATATCAATCAAATTATCAACTATTACTGATAGGATATAATTATATACATATTTTTTGTAATATACCTATTTATTGCCATGCAAAATATAATGTTACATTATCTAATTACTTTATAAATATATATATATATAAATGTATTGTAAGTATATATATATGCAAATTAAATCTAAAGTATTTATATATATATACTATATACTGTATTTATCGTATATACATGTAAAAATATTACATAATAATATACAGATTTAATATTATTATAGTTATTATTATAATTAGTGTAGAGTATATAAATTATAAAACTAAAACTATCCTTAAATGTTAAAATAGTTTATTTGTCATAAAAATTTTATAAATATTAATAACAATGCTTATCCATATAAACATAATTATAAACATACAATCGTTTGCGCTAACAATTACTTTACTGTATATATATATACAGAGCTTTTTATTATTATTAATATTATAATCATTAATACAATTAAGAGACAACTCTAAAAATGTCATGCAATGTATGAGTTAGGACTTACCAATCGATGCAAAAATTGATGATTATATCAATACATATATAAATATATATATTGTATATACTGTCGGCTTAGACAACAATTTTCTGAGAGCTCTAATCAGTTGAAGAGAAAAAAAAACAGTTTCTTTTTAAATACTAATAACAATTAAATGTTTATTTTTAATGAGATGTGACAAACAAACAAACAAAACTTGATGATAGCCTATCATATCAACTCATTTATACATATCTATATATCTATATAAATAATATATATATATATATATATATCTACTGAATGCAAATCACAATAACATTTAAAGGGAAACAACATGTATTAGGTATCGCTTATAGATATGTTGTGTGTGTGTGAGTCTGAGAGCCGATAGGAGAAGCCATACATTTGGTGTGTTTTGAGAGGAGAGAGCGATTGGAAACAAAGCGCACACTACTATTCCCATCAAAGCAATGGAGGTTTTGGCTGCCATTGGCAACCAGTGATGGCAGATAGGTATAGACCAACACATTTGGCATCAGTCTGTTTGTATGTATGTATGTATTGGGAGACATAGAGAGACAGAGAGAGGGATATATGAAAAACACAGTTATGAGTTATAGCAGAGACAATAAGCGCACAGTTATGTTGGTGTTGTTGTTAATTGTTGCTAAATAGTGTACTAATAAATAGCAGTAATTATTATTATCATAATTAACATTATTAAGTTAAACTAAACAGTTAAATCAATTGGTTAGTATATACATTATATATATATATATAGTTTTATATAATGTTTTTTTTTAATTTTCATTTTAGACACACATAAAAAACAAAAAAAATTTGTTAGATTAGTCTTAGTCGCAAATTTTACTAAAAATAAATAGATTTCTTATCCAATGGTATCATAATATGGTTAGTAAGTTTGCTTTGCATTATTCAATATTTTTTTAGATAATTAAACTGTAATTACATATAAAGATGACAATTATTTTATTTTTTATTATAGATTAAACATTGAAGTACATTACTAGTGATGTCAACTAAATATAAATAATTGTCGATATACTATATATCGGTTTGAATCAATGTTGTCTAATAATCAACAAAATATATATACTTTTTTAAACTGAAATCTATAAATATACAATTTATATAAAGTTTCTACAAATTTTACATAAAATTATTTTAACATCGATTTTTACTATTGTTATACATACAATAAAAACATATAAGTTATACTTTTAAAAAAAACTAGCGACTAATTAGCGGTTTTTGGAGTTTAACAATATTGTCTATTTTAAAATTGAAACTAAAAAAATAACTAAAAAACTATCCTATTATACAATAAAAATATCTTAATCCATGTTAAAAAAGATATATAAATTTAAAATGCAATTGAAAATATCAATTATTTAACTACTTTCACAAATGAGTCAATTTTTTAAAAATAATTTCATATTTAATAAAATATGGTATATCCCAATAAAATAAATTGGATTCATTTTAATATTATAAATTATTATATAATTAAATAAATAGTTAAAATTACTCTATGAAATATGTGCTATATATATACAGTATATACTATATATATATATATATATTAATTTAAGTTTAATAAAATTGAAATTTAATAACTAATTCAAATAATATATATATATATATTAGTTTTTTAACTGATAGTTCACAAGTATGATAGTAAATGATGATCACCTAAACATCACAAATATATGACACACACAAACACATAATATAGTGATTGGTTCCCCCCGGAGGATGTAGTGATCACTAGATGTGACACAAAAAAAATCATAATTCATAGTCAAATGTCAATAAAAAATATATATATAACTTTAATTTATAAATATTTGACTATTTATTGGTATTTCGTAAACAAACAACAAATCAAATTTCAATGTACATCTACTAAGAGAGATATATATATGACCCGGGTTAGGTGTGGTGGGATATATGGTAGAGAAAATAAATATATACTTTTATTGATTAATGTTTGACAAACCCCAGGTAATGTATGTCGTCCTCTAAAATCTATGAAGTGTCGTCACCAGTGCTGGCAATTAAATATCGACAATAAAATTATATCACAACAACAACAAAAATTTATCTCTATTTATTCAAATACAAACATAAACTTTTATTAAAACTTTTTTTTTAGATAATTTTTTAATATCATATTATTATTATATTATTAGGGCATCAATAGGTTAGACTTAAAAATATTGCCAATAGTGATTAGCAAGTTTTCTTTTTGAATATTAAAATTAAAAATAAATATCATATATATATACATAAACATTTATAATAATCATGCTAAATTATTGGCATATTTTTGTGTTAATTTTGTTATTTTTTTTTAAAAAAAATAAATATACTAATTCATGAATTTTCCGCCTAAAAAATTATGTTAAGTATGTATGAGTTTTAATTTTTTTCCAGACAAAAATAACATAATTTATATGAAAATTTTATTTAAACAAAAATATAGAATTTTTTATTAAAATTTCTATATTTATATTGTTGTAAAATAATTTAAATAAAAATAAAATCTATTTTTTTCTATCAATAATATAATCAATTTCAGCATATAATCTGTATTTTGTTAATTTATATAATGATGCTATTAATGTAACCAATATTATTGTATTTCTTAAATTTAAATTACAATTAACTCAACAAAAATTTAATTTTTAGATTGTAAGCAAAATTTTTAAAATAAAACAATAATTACCTTAAAAAACCGCTAATGTTTGCTGAAAAAAAACAATAGCCACTGGAAAATAACTTTTTTGTTTTGTTTTACAACTTTAACAATTTAGTAATTAATTTGCAAACAATTTTTTAAAAAATAATATTTTAATCAATGATTAGTAATAATATTTTTTTTAAATAAAAAGTCAATACAGTATCGAAGCAATAATAAAATGAAATGATATTTTTGTTGTTGATATAAATTGTATATACATTTACATTTGTATAAACACATAACACCATAACTTTAATATACAGTATAAACGAGTTGCAAATTGATAAGTCAAAGTTATTATATAATATTATAAATACATATATATATATATATACATACCGTATATATAATTATTTATTTATAGACAAAAAGTTTACATTTTGTGAACACATTTGGCTTTTTCGCATATTTTTAAAAATAACATATCGTTGAGTATTACATACACACAAAAATCATGTCAATTATGCACACATATTGTCGGATGGGGTATACAGTTGTATATAACAGTATTATAAGGACAAAAAATATTAGTAATACGGTATATATTATTAAATACACCACAAAAAAACAAAATATTGTTGTGTTCAACAAAATATAAAATATGAGTGTGTTTTTGCATTTCAAACCTTACAAATGAGAGACAAACTAATACATACAACACAGACAACAAAATTCAAGTCATAATTATAACAGTTTTTTCATAAGTTTTCAAAACAAATGCTAAAAGTTTGCCTAAGTCTCTCTCTCTCTCTCTCTCTCTCTCTCTCTCTCTCTCTCTCTCTCTCTCTCTCTCTCTCTCTCGGCATATGCTAACAACAAAAACAACAGTGAGTTAGTTATAAAAATAGCATAAAAAAATAGTGAGAGAAAGAGTGAGATAGACATGTTATTTAGTAAACCCAGTAATAATTTTTGAAAATTTTAAAAATAATAGTAATATTTAACAACAACAACAATTAATAATGCCATTGAAATTTGTATTTATTGTTAATTAAAAATTATATATACAGTAAAAATATATGATGCAGTTAGTAGTGTATAGTTATCATATGATATTAGTTGTAATTATCGTAAAATAACTGATACTGTATATAATTTAGTATATACTTTATATACCTTATATACAATTATATACAGTATATAAAACTTTTTTTTTACTATTGTTTGTCTATACAAAAGTTGATAATATACAATTATACAGTATATAAATGATTAAAAAACCATATAAAAGTTATAATTGTATGTATTTTTACAAAAAAAGCATATGTCATATAAAACATTTAACTTAATTTACATTCAATAACTTTATTTACTGTATATTTTTAAGTTATAATCACAAATAAATGATTTACCGGCTTATTTTTTTATATTGACATATCTCAAACAATTTATTATATATATATATAATACATATTATAAAATTACACCCATGATAAATGAGCTAGTATATTATAAAACAAACAAACTTGTAACTATATATGATATAGCAGTAAAACATATGTATTTAAATTTATAAGTTATATTCAATATATATATAATAATATTATTAACAAATAAAATAAAAATCATAAAAATCATATATTAAAATATTTACTTACAAATAGTTTTATATAAACATTGAAATTGATTTTATGAAAAAACTAATATAAATATATAACTTCATGTATATATTAAAAATTGATTTTTTTAGGGAAAAATTGTCGCTAAAATTGTATCCGACATATAACAACACAAACATATACACTATTTTAACAATTTATTAATAAACATTACTAACTTTTACAATACAATAAATATAATACAATTCAAATTAAGTAAGTACTGTATATTCAATGCAAAAAAACTAGTGCATTATAATGATAATAATAATTAATGTGTAAAATAAAGTTTTAGCACAAAACTTGCGGACAAATAATACTGTATATAAATTTATCTCTCAAAACAAAACATACAGTAAAAACTTGTGCCAACATTTCATAACTCACTTTTTTCTAACATTCAATTTTCAATGTGTGTTTCACTTCAAAAGTTAAAAACTTTTTACAGTATTATTATTATTATTATTTTAAATACACACAAAACTCTATTAATATACAACTTTGTGTTATACTTGTATTACAGTACTGCACTGTACTGTTAAATGTGTTTGCAATGGCAATGCAATAATTGCAAACTCCAGTAGTTTTTAAGTGCCGTTAGGTTTTCCACACAATTATATAAATTTATATAAATACAAGTATAAGTTATATATATATATATATATATATATATATAAATTTTATAAACAGTTGAGTGAGAAAACCAACAAAAATGATATATATAATATAAAATAATAAAAATATATATAATAATAATAATAATATTAAAAAAAAAGTTTCCCAAAAGTTTAAATGGTTTTAACACTAAAAAAATGTTAGTGAATACTGAAAATTATAAAAATATATATAAATAAATAAAATTAAAAACAACGTTATTTACATTAAGCACAATCGGACCTTTTTGTTACTGTTGGTTTAGGCAGTCAATTAGATAGACAATGAATGAAAATAAAAGGTACAACATTTACGTCAAGTCATTTAGTGCTGTCCTTAAAAAAAAGTTTAGATATCATTGAATGATCTCAAACTAACAAATAAAATAAAAATAGAGTATATATTCAATGACTGACTGACTGTATGTATGAATGAATGAATTTTGTGTATTAAATATATATTACATATAATACACACAAATGTTTTTTTTGGTCTATAATACTGTAATAATAATAATAGTATTATAAATATATCATAAATATAACCGTAAAATGAGTGCAATATATATAATATATATATATTTGACTCAATATTTTTTGTTGTTGTATACAATACACACACAAATAAAAAACTAAAATTAAATTCATATATCATATGAATGTGAAAACTATTAACTAATTCATTGTTAATATTATTATTAATAATAAATAATATTAATTATAATATGATTTTTGTGATAATTATTATAACATAACATATGATATATAAAAGTATATTATTATTATTATTAGTATTATTATCATTGTTTTGATTCACAAAAAAATAATAAATATAATTAGTGTCCAAATAGTGTCCATAAAAATATCATATATTTAGCCTAATATGAGACACGAAGATCACCACTGGATTGACCACAAAAAAAATCCGATGATTATTGAATTGAATGTCTGATTAAGGGATCAATTGTTTGGTTTTCGGCGGAAGTTTTTTCCTCCCGAAGACATATACACTCAAACTCACTTCCGATGGCTTTCTACGAGATAATAGCACCCGATTGCGATGGCCACCGATCCGATGCTCACGTCGGCCACATTGAGTGCGACCAAATCGACGGCAAATACGTCTATGTTATCAGTTTTGCCGACAATCTTGACTGCAGTCAATCAATGGACAAATGTGTCGTCCGACAGATCACTCGCCAGTCGTCGTCAACGTCAACGTCGATATCGACCGACGGGTCGCTCAATGGCCAAGAGTCCAGTGTTGACCACCAAGACATATGTACCGATGACTATGTGTCCGACGAGTCGGCAAACGATCACAAAATCGGCGACAAAGCCGACGATACTAACGATGACGATATGAGTGACGATCAAAAAGAGTTGGTTATCGACGAAGACGTCATTCATAATAGATGTAAAAAGTTGATGAAGAAGTTGGATCACAGTCTCAACAGTGGTTGTCATACTATGAAAAGCATCGGTTCGACCATCGCTGATGAAGACGACGATAACGACACCGAATTGGATGAAAGTGACGATGACTTGCATTTGATACAAGAGGACGACAGAGATGTTGACAATCAAAAGATCAAAACCGGTCGTAGAAGAAGAAGCAGATCACAGAAGGACTCATACAAAGAGCGTCCGTTTAGCTGTGAATGGCCTCAATGTCCAAAACGGTTCCATAAAAGACAAAATCTTATTATACATATGGTTTGCAATCAGTTTTTTTTTTGCTTTAGCTCTTAAAGTGATTTATTTTATTAACAAATAAAAATCTAATTGTCTTATAGCGCACCCATACCGGTGAGCGACCGTTCCTCTGTTTGTGGCCTAAATGCGGCAAAAGTTTTAGTCAAAAGTGTACTTTAAATAATCATAAGAGGTTTGCTATTATTTTTATAGTAATTTTTTTACATTTTGGAAACCATTTGGTGATAAATTATATAAAAATGATTACAGAATACACACCGGAGAGTATCCCTATTCGTGTCAAATAAATGGTTGTCGACATCGGTTCCGTTCCAACAGTGCTCTCTATAGTCATCAAATCAATCACCAAAAATATCAGTATTAAAAATAAACAAAAACAAAAATGCAAACAATGTATATAAAAGTGCCTAAATTCTTGTCAATAACTAGTTTGATAAACAAATATTATATATATATATTATATAAATATATTATATTATATTAGTGTAATGATTGCATAGATTATCATTATTATTATTATATAATTATACAATATAAACTTATATATTAAAGACTTGTTGGATCAGCCGCGGAGGACAGTTGGGTGAACATTAGACAGTGTGACTACAAATTTAAATGGTGTCTTAAACACACACACACTCACACCCACCCCCCATCCAAATTAATATTTATTTTTTTTAGTTCTATTATAATTTACTGTTTAGTTTGTAGCTAAGTAATAATTATTTTAATTAAGATAACCCACAATTATTATTATTATTTCTATTAATACTATAAAAAATGGTGGGGTGGGGGTGGACGTCAAATTAAATTTTGACAGTTTAAATTGGATGCTCAATATTTGATATTATTATAATTATTATTTATATGTCGACAATTTTTTTTAAGATCAAATGTTTATAATAATTTATATACCTGTATTAATCTCAGATAATTATTTCTATATATATATATATATACAAAACAATAATTATACAAAACTTAATTTACTTTTATTATTATTATTAAATAATTTTTTTTTGAAAAAATACAGCATAATAATTGGTATATTTTTAGCACTGTTTGTTAAATTAACTTAAATAAATAATTATTATTATGATAAAATGAGATTGACAATGGGGAGAGAAAGAGAGTGGGGGAGGGACTGGGAAGTGTGTGCACCAGTAGGTCCTGTAACTAACGGCTGATCTGAGTCAATGTTTTCTGCAATATATATATAAATATATAATTTATATTATTATTATTATACAGTATATTTAATTAATAATTTTTAGATATTATATTATATAACTATTGTTATTTATATTATTAATATTATATTATGTACATAAGATTAAGATAATATAATAAACTAATTCTTGCATTAATTTAGTTGAAAATTATTTATTTATAAATTATCGGTACCATAATATGTTTTTTATAAAAATAATTTTTAAAAAAATAAAATTACAAAACAGTATACAGGTAAATTTGTTGGTATTTAAATATTACCTAATTAATTTTTTAAATAAAACATTTATTGATAATGACTGGACAATTGATTTGTTTTGCAATAAAATAAATAAAACATTTATCACAAGTTTCGCAAATATTATTGATATAAATCATATAATTATTGATAAATAAGTTATTGTAAATAACTTATTTTAACCAAACACATTGGTGTAACTATTTGTTTTTATTATTATCTATTAATTAATTTAGTTCAAAAAAAATATATTAATTATCAAAATTAGTTATACATATATTGGAAATTTTTTTAATGTATATTTAGTTATTTTTAAATGTTTGTTTAGTATTATAGATTAAAACTATTTATATACATGTATATATTTTATGATTATGTAAAAAAACAATGTTAGTCAAAGATAATGATGAGATGCATTTCATGACATTATTTACATACCTGTTTTAATAGCAAATAAATAAATATTATTAATTATTTGTTTATAAATTTCATTATTATCCGAATCAACTGTTTTTATATAATTATTTTAGTAAATCAAAAAAATATAATAAAACAAAACAAAAAATAAAATCCTTTAAAGTAATTACTATTTGGTTGTTGTGTAGCGTTTGTTAAGAAAAAAACTGTTTTTTATATATATTTCAGTAATATTTTAAAACAAGTGTTTTATTTTATTTTTTTTTTAATTAGAATAAATTGGTTTATATTTTCATTTACTATTTTTAAATCACATTCACATTTTATATCAAATAATGTTATGTTATGTTATTAATTAAAATTTACAATTATTTTAAAATAGTATATTTTATCGGAAAAAAATTTGTGTGACTTTTTTTTATTAAAAAAAAATAATATTTTAATTATTAATATTGCATTAAATATATAATAATCACAAAAAGGACACTATTAGTGTAAGTAATTTTTTATATACAGTTATTATAACTATCACATTTAATAAATAAATAAATTAATATGGTTTATAGTAATAAAATACTGTTATATAAACCAAATGATTTATAAATTAATTAGTATTATTATTAATTTATTAATAAAAAATAATAATTATAAAATACTGTAGTAATTTTACAACTGTATTTATACATAAAATATATATTTTATATAAACACTTCTAAATATATTACAATATTATAATTAAGACAAATTTTACAAATAAACAAATATATAAATTACAGTCTATTTATATATAAATTTGTAAAAATCTAAATTAAATATGAAAATGTCAATTCATACAATAATATAAATATTATTTTTCTATTTAATCGATTAACACTATTTAGCAGAAAAACATGCAATTAACTACAGTATAATTATTTTTGTTTAAAAATTATTACTGTATAATGTTATATATATATATATATATATTGTATTTGTTTGTCACTATCAAAACAAAGTTATAAATTTTAATAACCATCTCTTAATTTATAGTAACAAAACATTACTAATGTTTTTGTTTTTTTTTTTATAAATAATTATAAAATGTCAAGTAATGTAAAAACATTGCTGACTTGTTTAGTAAATTTAATTATTATTATTATTATTATTAGTTTCAAAATTAATTAAAATTAATTTTGATTTATGTTAGTTTTAAATAACTGGTAATTATACAATATATTGAAGCTATAACTGAAAATATATAAATGTCTCTCTCATAGATTAATAGTGAAAATATAGAGAAATAAATAATAAAAAGATTTTCTAACTTAAAGGCTTAGCTAATAAATCCTTTTTGAAATAACGATGTGAACAAAGAGTGAGAGAAAGAAAGAAAGAAAGAGAGAGAGAGAGAGAGAGAGAGAGAGAGAGAGAGAGAGAGAGCACTGGTAGGGTTAGTGCACAAGTAGTAATAGTAGTAGTAGTAGTAGTAGTTTTAGTCTCAAAACTATCCAAACATTTGAGATGCCTTTTGGTTCAAACATTTCTATCACTCATTAAATTCTCTCTCTCTCTCTCTCTCTCTCTCTCTCTCTCTCTCTCTCTCTCTCTCTCCAATACGCTGGACTGACTGTCCTTTTTTTACACACACAATCCATAGTACTGTTTACAATCAATATTATGGTAAATCCATCTAACAATTGATCAATTGTTATGCTGTGTGTGTTTGAGACCAATGATTGCAAACCCATAAGACTTGTGTAGCATTTGATCAATCAATTCATACATTTTCTATACTTATATACCGACCGTATTATATGCCGTATAGTAGTCTAAGATTTAAACCTAATTCATCCTCAAATTTCTCTCTCTCACACACAAACACACACACACACACACACACACACACACACACACATACACACACATACACACACATACACACACATACACACACATACACACACATACACACACACATACACACATACACACACATACACACACATACACACACAWACACACACATACACACACATACACACACACATACACACACACACATACACATACACACATACACACACATACACACACATACACACACATACACACACATAAACACACATACACACACATACACACACATACACACACATACACACACACATACACACACACACACACAAATTTTTCTCAACTATGATAAGTGTGTTTTCGTGATTAAAACTATCAAACAAACAAAAAACTTGACTGATATTCATTAGATTTTTTAAGAGTAAAAAATACGATCAAATCAATACAAATAAAGGGATTCGGCTGTAATAGTAATCAATAGGAAGCTTACGGTAAAAGAAAAATCGATACATACTGTACTTTACTATTATTATTGTAAACTTTATGTAGTTTAGTGAGTGAGTTAGTACGGGTGTGTGTGTGTGTCTGTGTGTTAAAATATATGAGACAATACGATATGTCTTTCTAAATTGAGTCTCCAATACAAATATCCCATTATCTATATGTTTCAATGTTAGCATCTGGTATTTCAACCTAACCCGACACACACACACACACACACACACACACACACACAGAGAGAGAGAGAGAGAGAGAGAGAGAGAGAGAGAGAGAGAGAGAATACTTGTGCTAATTTGGTATCTGTGCTTACAATGCGAGTCCAACCTTATGTTGCTCTTTATATAAATCTATATATACTTATTGTTTGAACACATTGTCCAACAATTTTCAATCACTAGTTTCCCCTTAAGTACTATACTTTATATTGAACTACAGTTCAGTTGTAGCTATTAGTTATCTAACTTAATAACTACAGTACAACTACAGTAATTTAATGTTTTTGTTTTTGTTTAATGCATTTAATTTTAAAATAAAATATATACAATATTATATACTATGATAAATAAATTAATATAATTATTTTTTCATTTTATAAATGCTAAAACAATGTTTAATTACTAAAAAAATTACTTAATTAGTCAATTATTGATATAATTTAATCAAGCATAAAATATGATGTATAACTTACTTTTTTTATCTAAAATATTATCAATAATAAGATAAGTTTATCTAATTATTATTCAAAATGCAAGCATTCAAATATTAGATTTTATATTTATAATATAGTTTTAAAAATAAATTATTGTGTTTTAATTATAATAATTCAAAGAAAATTTAAATTTTATTTACATAGAAAATTGTTTTAGCTATTTATATTTTACACTTTTTATTGATAGTTTAAGTATTACTAAAATAATTTATTTAAATAATTTGTTATTTGTTTAGTACTAAATCTTATTGAATTTTTAATGAAATAGTTGATTAAAACATCTAAAAAAGTATTTGTCTCATAAAATGAAAATTTTTATTATATAATGTGTAATAATTTATTATTATTATTAAATGCAATAACAAATAAAATAATAACAAATAAAATAATTTCAAAATAAAATAATTTCCAAATAACACAAAACAAGATAATAAAAAAATACTAAAATATTTATTAGTATTTTATTATTATTATTATTATTTACTATACTATAGTTAATTTTCTGTACATTTTTATGCTAATATTAAAGCAAATAACTTATATATAATGTAATAATCTTAGCTAATCAATAATTTTAATTTTTTCGCAATGATTGAAATGACACGACATTTGCAATTCACAATTAATTATAATTTAATTGTTATTTATTTAAATGTTTCGTTTAATAATAATAAAGTATAACTAATTTAAATGAATCATTATGCACAGGTAGATTAAATATTTGACATTCATTTATAAAGTTATATCTATATATTTTTATTTATTTAAAAAAATTATTAACTATTATTGACAATGTACCTGTATATTTTATATTGATGAAAAAATTGCTAAATGAGTATACATTTGAATTAACAAAATAAAAAAAATATTTAAAAAAGTTTTTCTTACGTAATTAGATATAATTATTTATTCAATTTAAAAAAATATATAATTAATATATTTATATATATATAAAGTTTACTGTGAAAATGCCATGTAATTCCTATTGTATTATTGATTGTATAGTTATTATAATAATTTTAAAATTAAATAAGTGGTGACAAAACAATTGAATTCTTGACTCTCTCTCTCTCTCTCTCTCTCTCTCTCTCTCTCTCTCTTTCTTTCTTTCTTTCTTTTTTTTCTCTCTCTTTCTTTTATCATTTTGTGATTACTTGATTAAGGAAAGGTAGCATCAGGTAATGCTTGTGCTGTCGTTTCTAGTCTATTGTCATTAAAAAAATTATTGGCATTAAAAAATAACTATAAAATTATTCTGTGATTAATTATGTACATTAAATTATATCTACAGTATCTATCTATTGTATGTGTGTCTACATCTAAAAAAATATTAATCTTTATTAATTAGTATCTTCTTATAAATTGTTTAGTTATGAGAAAAATATCTCCCTGTGTCGGCTGCCTATCAATAGTAATATCGTCAAATACATACATATCATACAAGCTACCTGAGCTTTTTACAATAAATACAAACCTAGTAGCTTATTTAAAAAATGTATGATTTTTTATCTCAAATAAACTAATGATAACTATTATTATTAACTATTAAGAAAACAATTAAAAATCAATTGAATTATTAAATATCTATTTCACTTGTGTTTTACTGATTGTTATGTGTGAGTGTTTTTTGTTTGTTAACTAATTAATTACTTAATTTTTTGTTGTTTGAATAATTGCAATAACTTTGTAATAGTTTTTTTTTAAAAATATCATTTTTATTAAAAAAATTATTTAATTTAAATTGTGAATGCTAATAAAATATTTTTATTGTTATTATATTAAAAATAAAGTAAAACAATCAGAAAACAAAAAAATCTAATGAATTATCCGACAAACAACTCGTTAAATCATAATATCAATGATAATAATAACAATAATATTATTAATACTAATAATAATACCCATCGGACACACTCGACAAGGCGTCGCGTATCGGAAAGCATTTATCGGCCAAACTTTTATCGCCAACGAAGCCATAGCTGCAGCGCTGGTTATTATGGCCATGAAATCGATGGCATCAATGATAAAGAGGATGTCATCAGTGATGGAGAGACAGACATTACTATTAGTGTTATTAGACGCAAAAGTGATGGCTTTGCATTGAAACATGAGGCCAACGGTGCCGTCAACAATGGCTTCATAGTCGACGATATCCAATCGTCGCAGTTGCCGACATGCCCGTGCACTGGTCAGATCTGTCCAAATGGATGTATCGGTCCATTGGGACCGCTAGACGAAGTGGTTGTCGCTGCTAAATCGGGTGCGCCAACAATCATACAAAATAATGGCCTAAACAAAAGTGAACTAATAATCAGTGTTCCGATTCATTCGACCGAATCGGTCATCAATACGAAGACATTCATCGATGTCGATGACGACGACAACGATGACAAACATCACGGCGACGAAGAGCCGCGGATGCAATCGACGTGGACTGTATTGAAGCAAATGATTATACCGTTTCTCATTGCTGGCATCGGCTCAGTTGGGGCCGGCATTGTGCTCAACAATGTCCAGCACACGCAAGCCTTTATGGCCATACCCCAGTTGATCATAATGGTGCCGTCATTTATCGGTCTTATCGGTAACATCGAGACAACACTGGCCTCGCGACTATCGACTCACTCAAACTTAGGCACACTAGACGTCTTCTCGCGACTCCGGTCTATGGTTTTGGCCAATTCGTGTGTTGTCATCTGTCAGGCCTCTACTGTAGGCCTGTTCGCCGCATTTGCATCACTGGCCATATCCTACATCAAGTCAAGCAATTTCAGTGCCGTCAGTATGGGTCACCTTATTCTCATACTGTGCTCCAGTTCTGTGAGCACCAGTATTGTGGCCAACATCATACTGGCCACTGCTATCACAATCATCATCATAGGTGCCCGAAAGATTAATATTAATCCAGGTAATTGTTGTTGTTTTTTATAATTATTATTACTATTTTTTTGTTGATTATAAATAATATAAGTTACTGTATAATTGTGTAATTGATAAAATAATTATCACTATTATAAAAGTTATTTTTCATATATATAAGACATTTTCAATAATATTTACTTTAATAAGTTATAATAACATTTCCAATTAAAAAACATTTCAGTTATTTGACATTAATAAAAATTTTTCCCTACATTTTTCTTATCAATTTTATTAATATTTTCCAAAAGTTAACAATTTATAAGACAATACAGTATAGAGTATATCAACAATAAGTTTTTTATTTCAAAATATTAAGATTAAAAGTGACTACTGTTTAATCTCATATTAATTGTTTTAATTGATTGATTAATTGATAATACATTTTTCCTAATAACTGATTAGTAACTAATATTATAAAAAATTATTAAGTTCAAATATTATAGATATTTTTTTGTATTTAAAAATTACAAGTAATAAAAACAATTTTAGTTATTATTATTATTATTATATAATTTCTCTAATTTTTGTAACTTTGGGTTAAAAATATAAGATAAGTTATGTACGTAATGAAAAAAAATTATCCCGGATTAAATAAATTATCCAAACTATGGTATAAAATCAATTAGTAATTACTTATTTTATATACTATATATATTGTATACTACTATTATCTAGCTCATATGATATAAATTATCTATCTTGTTGAATTAAGCTTATTTTCAAAAGTAATGTATATTAATTTTGTATTTAACAGTATAATGTAATTATTTTATAATATCTAATTAATAAAAAATAAAGTAATTAATGTAGATTACTATAAATTTAAATACATTGTAATTATAATAGTTATAATAGTAGTTTAAGATTAATTAATCTTATAATGTTATAATTTGTTTTAATTAGTAACTATTTTTAATTTTGTTAATTTATTATCTATCACTAAAAAATATAAAAATTTGTTATTAATTAAAATAAATGTTATTTTAAAAGATATTTACATAATATATAAAAGATTATAAACTATAAAATTATTTAAATACATATATTTAGTAAAACAATTATTATAAGCATTTAGTGAATTTAAGTAAAATATATAAGTATTAATTGTCATCTAAATTATTATTAATATATGATTATTAATACAATAAACTAAATTATAAGATAAAAATGCTAAAAATAGGATAAATTATAATAACAAATAACATACAGTATTATTGTTTTCTACAGTTAGACATAAATTTTTTGTATAGAAAATTTTCTATGAAAAAATATTATCATTATTTTTAATTGTAAAATAATTTATGTTTCCTAAACATGTAATTTAAAAATTTATATAATAATAATAATACCACTAAAAATATTTACATATATACAGCATATAAATAATTTCAATGTAAAGTACTGTACATTGTAAATAGTATACTAAATACTTTAATAGATATGTAGATTGCAATACTATTGATATTAATTGATAATAATAATAATAATAGTAATAATAATAATAATAATAATAATAATAATAATAATAATAATAATAATAATAATAATAATAATAATAATAATAATAATAATAATAATAATAATAATAATAATAATAATAATAATTAATAAAAATAAAAATAATTAATAAAAATAAAAATAATAATAATTAATAAAAATATAGTAAACTATCGTGATTTAACGGAATTTTAATTGAAGGTTACAATTATTATTATTATTTTTTATTTATTTGACAACAATAAACATTTAATATTTTCAACTATTAAATATATCCTTATTAATTGTTGATAATTAGTAAAATAATAATACATTAGTAATAGTAATAATAATAATAATTTGAAATCAATGTAAAAAACTATTTAATTTTAAAAATTTAATAACTAATTTTTACATTATTTTTATTAACTATATTTAAAATTAAATTATTAAAATTGTATATTAGTTATTTATCACATGTTGCAATAGTGCAATTAAAATGTAATAACTAATTATGAATATAATTATGTGTTAATAATAAAATAATTAATTTTATTAAAATAATTACATGTATTACATAAAACATAAAAAATACACAAAAAAATTGTAAGATTCATGATAAACAAAACTATTGTTTATTATAGCTACTAATAGTAACAAATTAATAGTAGTAATTGCTATATAACTATATTTTTTAAATAGTAATAATTAATATTAATAAGTTGTGTAAATTGTTGCAAAATATAATATTTTTATAATAAAAAATTACAATTATTACTATTAGGAAATTAAGATATTAAATATTTTATTCGACAATATTGGAAAAATTTTTAATATTATAATAAAAGACGATTCAACATGTAATAAAATATAGCTAATAATAATAATAATTTTATATAATACTAATTATAACACTAAAATACAATGATTGCATATGGTATGGTATATGGCATTGTATAATGATAATAAAAATAGCTAAATAATTTAAATATTTGGAAATAATGCATTAGTAAGCAAATTTACCAAGTGCTAATAACTTAATTTTGAAAAGTTTATAACCTATACTATGAAAAAATACTATAATAGTTTAATTAACTAACAATGTGAAACTTGATTAATTAATTAAATAGTGATAAAATTAAATTTAAGATAATTATATTAGACACCCCATTTATTATTTAGTAGTTATTGACATTAAGTCATAAAAAATATTATAATAATATTAAAGTTAATGACATATAGAAATTGTTTTAATTTATTTGATATTTCTATTTGTTTTATATTTTTAATTTATAACCGTTGATAACAATTTACAGTACAATTTAAATAATACATTTATTAATATAATGTTACATTAGATTACAATATATTATAACATTTCATTATATACATTTTAAAATACATATACAATATTTGAAATTTAGTCACAAGATTAGACATTATAAGATAGAAATCAATAAAATATTTAAACATATAATTTATCTCATAATTCATTAATTAATTATAACATACAAGTTATAACCGATACACTGGTCACTAATCTGATAATATAGTTAGTTAAGACATTTATTTGTGTCTTAATTTTTGTTTTGTGTTCAATAATTTTTTTGTAAAGCAAATTGTTTATTAAATTTCAATTAAACAAATGCAATATAATATTGTTAACTAAAGTTTAAGTTAAATTATTTGTTAAATTAGTATAATATTTACTCTCTCAGAGATTAAAAATTAAATAACTGTGTTAAAAATGTGTATACCTTGATAATATTTTTTTAAAAAAATAATTTATTCCGTAAACCATTTATATTTACATATTAAATCTATTTAAAATGATATTTTTTTAAAAACTTATTTAGTTTTTGTTAAATTTATCGGAAATTTATTTTTGATATATGTTTTTTAGACAACATCGCCACACCAGTGGCCGCATCAATGGGTGATGTCTGTACAATATCAATACTGGCCGTAATCAGCGATTTCATGTATAAGCAAACTATTAGCGGCCGTCTATGGATACCGGTGCTGATATTAGCATTACTTTTATTATTAGCGCCAATAACCGGCTATATTGCCCGACAAAACCGTTACACAAAGTCTGTGATAGTGACCGGTTGGGTACCGATTTTGGGTGCCGTTATCATTGAACAACCGGGTGGTCTAGTAATGGGCGATGCCTTTGATAAGTACGATGTAATGTCAACGTTTCAGCCGTTAGTCAATGGTATCTATAAAAAAAAAAATTCAAATATTTTTTTATTTCCATTCATTTGAATAATAAATTAAATATTTTAATTGAGTGATAGAAAAACATATATTAATTACTTAAATGTTAAGTTAAAATTTTAATATACCCATTACCCTTTATAAATATATATATATATATATAAGTACTGTACAGTACATAAATTATCAATAACTATCTATTTTTGATTTGTAATATAAGTTATAAAAAAATATAACACTTCAATTATTGAAGTGTTTATTGACGCAAATCGATGACACTTAATATGAATCTCAATAATTTTGTATTAGAAAAACATAATATAATATAATAGTAAATATACAATAATATATGATAATAATTAATTATTATAAGTAAATAACTAATCATTAAATACTGTCACATGTAATTGATAAGGCATTGGCAGCAACTTAGTTGGCATCCAAACGAGTCGACTGTCCACATATTTGCATCAAACAGCACCCAAAGGCAAACTACCTAAAAGCAATTCCCGGGCCTGTGTCCAGCCGTTTGCACCGTTTATCGGCAATGGTATGCAACAACAAAAAAAAATTTTGAAATTAACATAAAAAACATTCACAATTAAACAGTTGTATTAATACATATATCTGATGGCATACACAGGTGTCCATTCACGTATGGCACGTCTATTGTTGGCCATAACTGTGCCGGCTCATCTATTCTATCTGGGCATCATATATGCCTGGAAAAATAATTTCACATTTACCGCTGCATTTGTCGGCTCATACCTGATCGCAGTGATGGCACAGATAACAATCCTACTCTACTTAGCCTATGTCAGTGTATTGTGGGCGTGGAAACGGCACATCAATCCGGACAACTCGGCCATACCGTTCACGTCGGCGTTGGCCGATGTGTTGGGCAACTGTCTGATGGCCGGTGCCTTTGCTTTTCTTCACTCTATCAACGATCCCAATGCCGTAATACCCGTTGTCGCCGATCTGTCGGCGGCCAACTCGTCGTCAACAATAAATTCAATCAATCATATCATGAATACAACACAAACATTACTTTCAAGATAACACATTTGATTGACACGATTTTTGTTGTTGTATATACTGTACTATATATATATATATATATATATACAGTATATATACCGGTATATAACGGTATAATGTAATTATATTTTTATAAATAGTTAAAATTAAATATATAAATTTTTTATAGAATAAATATATATTATATAATTGTAATATAAATTATTTTTAGAATTAAAATTATTGATTAATTATTATTATTATTAAATACCATATTTTAATATAATTGTTAAATTATTAGAATAAAAATACAAATTATTTAATATTATGTAAATCTATTTATTTAAAATAATTTAATTTATATATATATAGTAAAATAATACTTAAATGTTGTTAAAAAATATTTTATTATATTGAATTATTAATTTAATAAATTAATATATGTACAATGATTTTTATTTATATATCTATTATACAGCAAATATGATTAACGTATAAACACATATCTAGTCTAAAATAAATAATTTGTAATAAATTAATTTATAATTTAATTAAAACATAGAATTTGTAATAAAGTATCGGGTAAAAATTAAATTTAAAAACATAATTAATTATTTATTTAACAAAATTTATTCAAATAATATATAGTAATAAAAGTTTGCTCAAATTGATTGTTAAATATATCAATATTTATACTGTATATTCAATTATTAGTTTTTTTAACAAACATTATGTCTAAAATACTGTTTATTTTTATTACAATATATTGAAATAAAACATTATTTCTATTTCATATTTAAAATAAGATTCACATATTATAATTAAATTCAATGAGTGTGAGTCTCATAATTTTGTATTTATTATAAAATTATAAAATTTATAACTTTATAACTGTATATAAAAAAATCTAATTAAAATATTTTTTTTAAATTTTAACAATGATTAGTCACACATTGACATTATGTTAATTAATTGTATAATTAAATGTAATGTCACCAAAAAAATTAATTTACGGTAAATCTCTCCACATATACAACAAAAAACATGTTTGTTATGCATTTAGTATATCACACCAAAAAAAAATATTGTATACAAACATTGGCCTCATTTTAAAAGGAAAAAAGACAAATAATCTAATGTTTAATTTGAATTAAATTATTAATTTGTTTTTTTCAAATCTCTGATGTATAAATAATATTGTAATAATTATGTTATTATTATGTATTTATTTATAAATTTAAAAAAAACATTACACCTAACATTGGCCTCAATTAAATTAAATATCAATATTATGAAAATAAAATAAAAACTCTTTAAATACAAATATGTATTAAAAAAATGTTTACTGTTTCATATAATTATATATTAATTACTTACATGCATATCAGTAATAATATTATACAGAATTATTTAAATCATAAATTTTGTAATTTTATTAAAAATCTATCCAAAAAATTTGCGAAAAAAAGATATCTGAATTTTTCTAATCAAAATATAATCGCAATTTACTTGTAATTACAACTTTAACTTTTTTTAATGACAAAAACATTGATTTAATGCAATGTCTTATTTTCACACACACACTAGTAATGAAAATTAATGAGATATTTTTGAGAGAAAAATATTTGATAAAATATCACATTTTTGTGGCCTAAATCTCAAAATAAATCTTATATTTCGACAAATTCATTGACAATTTGTATTCAAAAATTGTTTTTTAAAGTAATATTTTCTATAACCTATAGTATCTAATAATAATATCTACTAACTTATTTGTATTTATAATAAAAAAAATCATATGTCAACATTGCTATTAAAACTATTAACTAAACATTTTAAAAAAGTAGTATTTTAAAAATAAATTAATAAAAACAATTTAATCATAATTTTATTACCAGATATAGCAATAAAACTAATGCATTTATGTTAATATAATCGTTTAATTAAAACAAAAACAAAATTGAATTAATTTAGATATGAATTACATTTTGTGAAGATGTGCTGAAATATTTATAATAAAAAAAAATATATTTCAAAACTTTTTTTTTAATATAAATAATTAAAAATAGAGATCTTATCTAACCTTAAGATGGTTTTCATGATTTGATTAATTTTTTTTGTGGATTTCAACTAACTTTCACTTTAACCTACAGTAGCAGCTCATCCCTCATAATACAGTAATAATAATAATAATAATATACAATATAGATATCAATAGTAAATCTTTTTAACACAATTATTATGTCTCGACATCGAAAAGTTGTCATCAATTAAAGAGTATATAAATAAAGAGATTTTTATATTTGAAAATCATAGTCACATTTACAGAAATATCAGTCAAATAAATTTATTTTTTCAATTTAGTTATCATTTTGTTTTCTTTATAACTCAATCATGAATTCAAAGGTATTTTTACATTTTATTTTTATTTGTTAATTAAATAACAACCAAAAAAAGTGTTTGTGAAACCAAATTTTTTTTTTAAAGAAAAAACTTATAATAATTTTTGTTTTTATTTTTTCGTGAAATCTAGTTATTTATTTTTCTAGCGTTAGCCGTTAATTGTGTTTGGGGCCAATTGTCAATACATCGGGGACTGGTAGGTCACGGTAGAGTGATAGGCCATAGCAATTTTGGTGTTGTAGGCCACTCATCGTTAGGTGGTGTTGTTGGACACGCACCGGCTTTTCACTTGGGAGCTGTCCGTAGCCATCACGCCATTGCCGCCGCTCCGATCGCAGTGGCCCACGCACCCGCTTTCCGTGTTGCTCAGCCACTAGCTATCGGTTCTATCGGATCTATCGGTCTGGGACACGCTCATGTCGGTCACGTACAGTCAATCGGACCGGTTACTGCAGCCATCCAGACTCACCGATCACATCAAGTAATAGACGTCCCAACACCTCAGGATGTTATCCAACCCCAGACACTGATTGTTGAGCCGAATATATTGCCCGTGAATATCGAATTCCGTTCGCAGTCCAGTCCAGTCAACGTCAATCAGGTACACATTCCCGGCCGTCCCGGCGAACATCAGGCCACCCGATCGGAGGAGGAGCCCGACAGACTTGTCCACGAAGTCGTTAAGCCGGTCATACAGGAAGTGCGCGAAACTATTGTCCCATTCCGTCGCATCACTCAAGAAGTACTGCCAGTTCAGGAAGAGGTTCAGACACTTGTGGCCAGAGGTCAGCGCCAACAAGTCATTGCTCAACCCCAAGCTGTAGCCGTTGCCCAGCCCGTAGCCGTCGCTCAACCCGTAGCTGTTGCCCATCGAGTAGCCGTCGCCGCACCGGCTGTTGCAGTGGCCCAACCGATAGCCGTAGCTCAGCCGGCCTTTGCCGTTGCTCAGCCAGCTCTGGCTGTCGCCCAACATTCCGGTCTCGCTTTGGCCGGAGGACACGGTTTAGCCACCGGTGGTCTCATCACAACCGGAATCAATCGTTTCTCGGCCGGCGGTGGTCTCATCAGAGCTTTATAGTCAAACATATATAAGTTATGACTTAAAATGCATTAGTCTTTACAATTAAACAAAATTTTTTATACTGACTTTGCAGTCATCATATAAATTGATAGCAATTATTAAACACTCAATTGATTGTATTAAGCAATCAAACAAAAAATTTCCATTTTGTATATAAATTACAGTTGATTTAAATTAATATATTTTATGCAAATAAACACAAAATTCAATTTTTTATATATAAATTATTTAAAATTTTTTATAGAAAAAAATATTCACAATCAATTATATCCATTATGTAAACAAATGTGTTATATATTTAAAAAAAATACTAAATCTATATCTAAATCTATTCAACTATTTCTATAAAATTTTTCACAAATATTTCACACAATAAAAGCTATTAATTTTATTTTCCATATTATTTTTATCGTTATTACAATCAATTAACATGAAATATAGTTATATTTTTAAAATTAATTAATATAATTAGAAATTGTCTTAAATTTAATCACTAATGATATCTACAAATCTAATTATTATATAATAATTCAGATAATAGAGTAATTTTCACCAAAAAAAAAACTATTATTAATAGTTATCAATATGTTTTTATAACTAATAATTAATTAGTAATAAAATTTTAAAAAATTCCCATAAAATCACTTATATTTAATAGCAAATATCATTGAGCAGTTTTTTATCCATCAAATAATGGGAATTTTTTAACACATTGTATTTTACTTAATTATTTGTAGATAATTTTGGTATTGTACCAAGTTCAAATTATTTCTAAAATACATCACGTGTTTAATTTGCTAAATATGATATCTAAATGTTAACTTTAATTTTAAGGCATATTTTTTAAAATATACAATTTAAGTATTTTTGGTTATTTCATTCAAATACAATATTATATATGTTTATTAATACATATTTTATTTATTAATTAATGTTATATTTTTATAGTTACAAAAACGAGTCCGTCATTCAATAAAATATTATTTAAAGTAATAAACTTTAATTAACTATTAGAAAAAAATAATCATATAATATATTTTAAAAAATAATTGAAATTTATTTCTAATTAGTTTAATTAAAAAAAAAATCCTATCCTAATTAGATCAATAATGTTATATAACATTTTTGTTATAATTTAATAAATCTTTTTTTTAAATAAACTTATTTACTGTAATTATTAATTGATGACTTACTGGACACGATTTGCAACAAAATAAAAAAAATTGTTTTAAATGTCAATTTAATGTAATAAAGTATAATTATTAATTAATTATTAAAATCTAATTGGAATGTATAGTCAAAATTTATTTAATAATCATTTATTATTATTATATAATATATTAATAAATTATTTTATTTTTAATTAAATTAGTAAAATATTTTAACATTATATATCTATACAAACGGTATATAAATGGATAGATAGGGCTCACCTAATATTAAACTTTTTAGTTTTATTTATAAAGTGAGCATGTTCAGTTAGATAATATTGAGATAAATAGATAACAAATTTGCAATAATATGAGTAATAATATGAGTAATAATATTTAATGCGAATAAAACCAAAATTTCAACATTTATTATATTGAAAATGTTTTTTTTCGGGTCAGATAATTGTAGATTAAATTAATTTTAATAGTGATATTATCACATATTTTTTACAAAATAAAATTGTTTGTTTTGAAAAAAATCGTAATTTAAAAAAATTAATTACAGAATTAAAATTTTAGTAATAATTACTAAACTATTAAGCCATAATAAACACATTAAATTTTTTTTTAAATTTTGTAATTTAGATAAATTGTCGTTTTTAACAATAAAAAATAATTTGTTATTATTATTATTAATAATTTATTATTCATATTATTTTATTTTATAATTAATTTTTAAAAAGACATGTTATATTTTATAGTTGAAATTTCAAATACGGTTTATTTATATCAATTTAATAATAAATTTAATAATGATATATTTAAAATATATATTTATATATTTTAAACAAAATATCATTTATTTCAATATTCAACTAAATTGATTATCCAATTAAAATGTTTATTAATTTTATTTAAAAATAAGATAATAAATTATTTATTAATAATATTTGTTAATTTTTTTCTGGAAACATTCAGATGAATATATTTATATATTATTGACATCTCTAAGTATTGGCACAAATAAGGAAAATAACAATTCAATAATCAATTGATAGCATTAATGATAATAATAATAATAATAATAAAAACATAACAAAATAAATATGCTGTACATTAATAATAATATGTATAAATGCATACTATTTTCAATCAAATAGTATACTCCAATAATAAATATCAACTCTAAATAAATAATAAGCCGCTATATATAATACATATTCATATTTATGTAATAATAATTATAATTAATTAATTATGAAATATATATAATATTTTAAGGAATTTAAAGTCAAACAATAATATAAACACAAAAAAACTTTCCAAAAATCCAAACTTGTTTTTCATTTATAAAAATGTTTGTCAAAAAAAAATATAAGAAATATATATATATAAATTTATATCTTTGACAATTAAATTTAATTAAAAATTAGACCAAAAAAACAACTAATTAATTAAAAATACATAACAAAAATATAAATAAATATGCTGTATATTGTATATAATCAATCAATATTGTTGATGAAAATAAATTATAAATAATTAAAGAAAAAATTTTCTGAAATATAACATCACTAATACTATATATATATAGAATCACTAAATTAATTAATTTTATAAATTAAAAACTAAATAATTAAATTTTCTAATGTCTCAAATAATTTAAGTAATCAATATTTTAAATAACATCTACTAATAATAGTTAATAGTAACTTAATAAGTATTGTTATAATATAAGTTTTAAAAAACATTGATGAAACAATTTACTGGTAATTTATTTTATAGACAAAATAACCTATTAGAAATTAGCCTAGCTTAATAATAATAAATAATACACTATACATAAAATAATTATTATACTAATAGTAATAACCTTATCACAGATTGAAAAAAAATAATTATATATATAAATAATAATATTAATAATAAACAAACAAAAATTAATCAATCAATATTAACAACATTTTGTCGACAAATTATTGCAACAAAAAAATTAATTAAATTAATTTTTTAAAAATAAAACCGATAGCAATAATATTATTGTCGCTTTTATCGATTATTTTTCAATTTAATTTTCCCCTATTGTAATAGTCCACAAGTTTTTATCACTTATTTAATCACCTATATCTTTATATTTATCTCTCTCTCTCTCTCTCTCTCTCTCGCTATTTTTTTTTGCTAATTTTTATATTATAATAATAGTAAAAATTTGAAAGACCAGCCCTAAAAAAGGGTACCACCATTTTTTTAAAAAAAAACACACTAAAATTCAATTTTTTCTTTGCGGTGAACCAATAAGGCTGATAGATAATTATGAGTAAAATATTATAATATATATATATATATATATATTGTATTTACATTATATAAAGACAAGACAACAGTATAGATAACTGTGTCGTAAACGAGATAAAGGTTAGGCAATAATAATAATAATAATAATAATAACAACAACAACGGGTGTTATCAATATTGGATATTACGGTACATGTCTTCATATAATTATATTAACTTTTTTTTAAAAAAAATTGTTTGTTTGTCTGTCTGTATGTCATCTTTAAACTGTGTTGAAGTTTGTTGTCCTTTAATGACATCATTTGGATCTATTTGTTTTTCATCAATAATTTTTGATTGATTTTTACTAATAAATTAAAATAATTATCCAACAAATGAACACAACTATGTGTGTGTGTGTGTGTGTGTGTGTGTGTGTGTGTGATCTCTATCTGTGATTTTGTTGTTGTTGTTGTTGATAATGATGTTGTTGTTGCTTAAGACCAACTCATATAATCAATCAATTAGTAGATTGTTGTGTTTGAGCTCTTGTGGTAAAGGCTTCTTGAGTTGCATTCCCTTCTTCGGCAGCTAAAGCACGCTCTCTCTGTAATCTATAGGCGTAAACAAATTGAAAGATTAATTTGTTAATTGAATAACAAAAAACAAAAATAAATTTTTTATAACAATTTAAAAAAACATATTTTAAAAAAATAAACTTAAATAATAATAATAATAGATTATTGTATTAATCAAGTGTTAACATTTAAAATTATTATAATAATTTAAAAAAAAAATTAATTTGCTTTTACTTACCAAATTATTATTAGCAGTGTTATTAAAATTAAAATCCCAAAAACTTTTTTTTTTGTTAATTAGTTTTTTTTTTGTTTGTTTACAAAAAAAGTTAAGAGATATTAATGAGAGATAGGCAGCGATAGATAGGATAGATATTGGAAATAAAAATATATTATACTTTAGTTTTAGATTAATTTAAGCAAATATTTGTTAGTAATAATAATAGTTGTTAAAATTAGGTTTGACATTAAAGTGAACTACAATTATAATAATAATGATAATAATAAATAAAAATGATAAAACACACACACATTTTAACATATAAATTGGGCGATAAAAGTATTAAGCAAACACAATATAATAATAATAATAATGATAATAATAATATACTGTATATATTATATCCACAAAAAAATGTCGAAACAATAAAAATTAATGTCAATTCAGGCCAACCGTAACCCACAAAATAACTATAAAAAATCGATAACTAATAACTAAAAGTTGCGATCAATCATTCAGTGATAGTTTGTATAATATATATATAAGAAAATAAAAGTTAGGACACAAAACAATATAATAAAATAATAAAAAACAACAAATTATATATAAAAGCCCTATAATAATATCAGGTAATAAAACTAATGGTAACAACAGTGATATTTAATGTATATAATTTACAATATATATAGTGTATACTTTATATATATATATATATAATCACAAATAAAACACTTACTTATTCTTTGATTGCCTCATAAATTGCTGTATCTTTCGGGCCGCTTGATTGCGGCGCCGTTGGGAATATGTACGCCTATTGAGAGGACGGGTAGATAATAATAGAAAATGGATCAATTAATGTCAATTATTATTATCTATTTTTAATTTAGTAATACAAATAACTAAATTGCATACTTAAGACCACTTAGAGGCGTTCCCTCTCGCGATGATTTACAGGGTATCACAGGATCACAATCACTGTAATTACAGATGTATGAGCTGACAGTGGCCGACGCCGACTGTCCACTACTGTCTCCGCCGCTGATCGCAGACTGTGTGTACGACAATTGGTGGCCGGGAATCGACTTCTTGAATCGTTTGTGTTCGCAATAGTTTCGGTACTGATTTTGTATGACTTGAGCCGCTTTTGTCATTTGCCTATAGTATATGTAATGTTTGTATCGCCGATAGTAGCTCTGTATGAGAATAGCGGCCACTCTTTCCTTGTCTTTATCGCCGCCGCATTTGTTTTGCTCTTCTTGACGTTTTCGACCTAATTATCCATATATGTTATGTCAAAGAAATAAAATGTTACCATTAATTAATAATTGTTTTGCCTCTAGATATATGCTGACGGAAAGGAAATACCTTTATAGGATCGGTAAGCCTTTTGGATGACTTTTGCCGCCTCGTAGAGCTCGCGTTGTTCTCTGTCTGTAAGCGTCAGATCGCCCAACTCTTTGGTGATCTTACCGGACGCCTGAAAAAATTCGCAAAAGTCTGCGGCTGTTGGCGTTGGCGACGGTGAGTCCAACTGGAATGACGACGGACTGTGAAGACATGAGGAACTGGCCGGCGACGAGTTGCTCGGTGTGTGCGACTCGCGGTACGTATAGTTATCATTGATTTCAAATGAAAAATTGCAAAAATTGTCGCTTATTTGACTGTGACTACGATTAGTACGGGCGATGTCGCCATCAATAAAGTCGTTGATGTCTTCGACCGAATTTTCATTGTCGTCGTAGTAGTCGTCATCGAAATCTTCATCGGGAAGTGAGGCCACTGATGCCGCCTATAAAATCATTATTTTAAAATTAATTTAACCTAAAAAAATTAATTCAGAGAACAGTTATGCAAACCTTTATCCTGTCGGGCATCGCAGCAATAATGTGTTCGGCGAGTGTTAATACGCGTGAAGACTCGGAACTATTGCAATCCATAATGATATCACAGGAACCGATTGAGTCTCTATGACTTGAAGACAAGCCATTAGTCGATCCAGATGTCGACATATCGAGATCATCATCGCTATCCGATACGCACGACAACAGAAAAGTTGAATCACTGTTCAGTTGATCCTTAAAAAAATAAAACAATAATAAAATTATTTATAATAATATTTATATAGCTTTTTGAATATAATTTATAAACAAATATTTACCGTCATTTGGTTGGTCAGCGATGAATCGGCCGAAAAACATTTAACAAGTTTGGGAAACGGATTGAATCCGTGCTGAAGACAAGCTGAGCCACGTTTGACAGTCGACGGACTGATATTTTTGTTGAAAGCTTTGCTCTGAGTGACAGTCGTTATGTCGAGACTGGCTTTTCGGGGCTTCAGAAACACATTGTCGATAAAGCCGTTGGTATTATTGTTCATCACATTATCAGGTGTACCACTGAATTGAGTTATTGTTGTTGTTGTGCGCAAACCGCTGGTCAAATGCTGCTGACCCGTCAACCTTTCTATCTCATCGACCAATCGCCGATGACCTTTCTTACGGGCCAACTGTAGCGGCGAATCGCCAATTTTGTTGCATAATTCAATGGCCGCCGGATTCCAAGTGTACAAAATTAAGGCCGACTCGTAGTGTCCTTTAGCACACGACCACATCAATGGTGTGCACTCGTTATCATCACAGGAAAAGGCATCGACTTCCAGCTCCAGTATTGGCGATCCATTCTCTTTGCGCCATTTAAGTAGACATTGCATCAGTTTATAGTAGTTAAGCGCTGTCGTCAGGTGCAGTAACGACATGTCCCGATTGGACAGACCGGCCCGTAGCGATTGAGTAGTCAAACTAGACTCGTTGATTGGAAGCCACGAACAACTGGCCATTTCTGAACACATTACGACCAACCGGTCCTCGAAATTAGTAAAATGTTTGGTCGACTCCAAACCCTATAAAAACAGATTAGGATTACTATCGTATTGTTAGTACAGTGCGGTAATAGATATAAATACCGTAATCCCACGCTTTGTAGTGCACTGAGACAAACGAGATTCAAGTAATTCAAACCTTTCCAATAGGGAAAACTTAAATATGTTTTCTATATGTATTTAATACCGTAATAACAGAGAAAAACAATTATTGTTTTAGTTATAATTTCATTTTGTATGCCTATTATTATTACCATCAACTGAGAAATAGTCCTCCGATTTTTCCATTGGAACCGTTGGATGATCTCTGTACTCAAAAATAACTGAATTAGATATGACGAGTCCATCGCAGGCCACTTGTAATGTAACAAATCCGGGCTCGTGTTCCGGGCTATAGCACCGTAACAGTCCGTTTTGAACTAAGTGTGTGGTCACCGATACGCCGTCAAACAGTATCGTATATTTATAATTGCTTGTAAAGTAAGGTCCGGCCACTAACACTTTGATACCACCTAATAAACCATTCAAACAAACAGTGCAATCATAGTAAATGATATCCTTTACAAAATATATATCTACTGTAAGCTAATATCTAATACTAACCTTCCGGATAACACCATTCGGGTGAGTAGTCAGTAATATTGGCGGTAATTTCCCGGTAATCTTGTGCTGAATTATTACTATTATTATTGTTAATATTAGCGGAAGAAGATTCATATTTGACTGTCTGATGGTGTTTGCCGTGACTCAGACCACCCGAGCTTCTGTAGTGCAATGTATGTGACGACGCCGACGACGACAACTCGTCCAAATGGTCATCAATGTCGCCCAATATGTCGAATGTGTCCAAATTAAACAGCGTCTCGTCGGGTGTCGGCAAGTCGTTGTCGATAAAGTCCATAGGATTCACTTCACCGCCAACGCCGCCGCCACTGTCCATACCGTAGTTCATGAGACCATTGTTCCCGTGAGTATAGTTTCCATTGTGGCTTTGGTTCCTATTGTTGTTTAGCTCATTATTAGTATTATTATTTGTATGATTATTATTGTTTGTGTGGATGCTATTGAAGTATTGATTGTAGCTATAGTTATGATTATGATTGAGTGACAGTTGGTGCTGTTGTTGTTGCGGTTGGGAATGATTTAATTGATTACAGTTGAGATCCACACCGCTTGTGGTCTGATCGTTGGCGGTCAACATATGTACCGACGACTTCATGTGCTCCGGTGTCGACGGATTACTGTTAACAATCATCGGATCGTCCAAATAGTTCAACGTATTGGATGCTAATTATTGAAATAATAAAACAAAACAATTTGTGTAATCAATTAGTTACATAAAAAAATAAAAACCAAAAAAAGTCTTACCGGTGATAATATCATCTGAATGGCTGTCACTGACATCAATGGAAGCGCTGATTATATTACCATTAATTTCAAACTCTTTCTTGATGTGCATACTATTCAAGTTGTGATTATTATTATTACTATTACTATTAAGTATATTATGTGTATTCAAGTGATTTAAATAGTTTAGACGATTCTCCAGCGCAGTGGTCATCGTTGAGGTTAAACTGTCGTCTAAACCGTTCAATTTTCTTGAAGACATATTATTATTGGTATTATTATTATTAATGTTAGTATTAGTATTAATATTATTAATATTATTATTATTATTATTATTATTATTATTACTAGTAATAATATGATTATTATTATTGAGACAATTATTTGTAGAGCAGATCACATTGGAAATGGAAGTGGTGTCTATCACACCGTTGGCCGTACCGTTTGGCCGGCCATAGACCACAGTCAACGGTGTCGACGCCAATTGACTGTTATCGCCGTTTGGCCTATGGTTCGGGTGGTGGCCTTGAATTGTGGTCGCCGTCGGTGAGTTGAGTATCAATAAGCCGGAACCCGATTGAAACTGCGACAAGTTTGACAACGAAAATATCAACGGTGTCGGACCGGTACCGACGGCCGACTGACTAGTATGAACCGGTGGGAGTCCAGTGTTAGCCGTCCTCATAGCTGACGTATGATGACCAGAGTTGGCCAACTGAACCAACTGTACGGTACCCTATAGTCAACAGTATTATTACGTGAGGTTTAAGTTAAATATATTCATATAAATCCCAGTATAAAAGTCATTTAAATAAATGCCTTTTAATTAATTCATTAATTGATAAAAGTTTTTTTTTGTTTAAATAGATCTATATATATATTTATAATATACTAATTCATTATACAATAAACTGTATAATACGCTACAGTATTATATAATATATGATAAATCCGCTCAATGACAGCCCAGTAATTAAATTGAATTTAATTTATAAATACTGTAAAAGTTATATAACTTATATATTATTATTATTTATAAGCCTTTGGTCTTTACAAAGATTATGAAAAGCATTTCTATGTATGCCATCAAATGCATACAAATTTAATTAATTACTAAAAACAACATTATATTAATAGGCATTAAATTAGTGTAAATTTTTGTGTAATAATAAATTTCTGAGAAAAGGTTATTATAATTATATACATACAGTATATATGAAAACACTTATTAGGATTAGACCAGTATTTTAAATATAATAATAATAATAATAAAAATTATTATAAACCAAAAAATCGTGTTTTATTTTTGTTTAAAAAACTAATTACTTAAGAAATGACTGAAATAAAATAAAATACAAAATAAAAAATGTTTTTCTAAAAATTGATTTTTTCTCTAATAATGAAAACCCATTCTCTCGAATGAAATAAAATCAAACAAAACAAGAAATGTTTGTTTTTTTCTGTTAAAAATAATAATTTCTTTCAATATATTTATATATAAAAAAAAATGTTATACACAGATGTTTTAAAAGAAAAAGAGGAAGAAATTTATATATACTTTATTTTGACGACATTATATGGTTTGACCTCAAAAAAAATCTTAACTAAACATAACATAGAGTTAGTTACACATTAAACACTACTAAAAAAGCCTATAAGTTTCTCATAAGCTAACAATATTTTTTTTTTGAAATAAAATATTTTATAAAGTTATATATAAATATAAATATTGTATATATCTTACAGAAATATAAATTTCAATTGATATATATATATATATATATTAACGACAAAATTATAGTTGAAAAATAGCGAAAGCGTTAATAAAATTCAAAATTTAAAACCTAAGCCAACAAATACACAACTGTCGACAGTTGGAGTGGCAATAGTACTGTACTGTATATACAGTATTATAAAAGTAATAACTGTGCGATGATTTTATGAGTTTTATGAGATGAACTGATCATTAATATAAGTTTATAGCAAAAAGAGCGGAATAAATATTATCAATTGACTAAACCGACAAATATATATTATATGTAATATACTGTATATACAGTTATATACAGTATAACACACATCAATTTATAAATATATATATATATATATATCTGGAAACTAAATGAATGAAAGCAATCATTATTAGAGTTTTCAATCAATATATATATATATATATATATATGACTGAGCCGTCAGCCAAACAGTGAATTTCGATAATAATAATAATAATAATAATACAGAGTATTAATGTCAAGACCTGAGTTGTCAACTGTTTCGATGAGTTATTGTCGACAGTATTAATATTCTGCTGTAAGGATACGTCTCTTTTATTGCCAACAGTCGCCGGTTGTCTGCACTTATTGTGTGCGCCGCCGACAGTTGCTTTGACACCGGTCTGCTTACTGGCCATCACCTCACGGGTACTGCTGTTGATAGCATTTACTACAGTCAACGCTTTGGCATTGATTCCGCCATCGCTGGCGTCCTCCAGAGCCTTCACTTTAGCCCTCTGTTTGATCATCAGTTGACCAACGATGGCCTCAATCGTCTCGATTGTGCTCTTCTCGAGCTCGTTGTTAAGATCCGGTTCATTCTCACTGAAGACTATTTGACATCATTTTTTTGGCATTAATATCACAATAACGTGTGTGTGTTTTGGGTGTATGGGTGGGTTGGGTGGGGACGGAAGGAAGTCATACTATTAATTTGTTTCGCTTACACATAGGTTTCAGCTCACAGATGAGCTCGTCTTTAGTCCACTCTTTCTTGTTGTCGGTAAAGTAGTTGAGTGCAGGACTTATGGTCTTATTGTCGTCATTGTAGGGAACGTTCAGATAGTGAACCAAAACTATATCCGGATTCTGTATATATATATATATTAAACAAACAAAAATCAATATTTTTTATTACAAATTTTTTGAATACAAAATTGATTTTACATTTAAAAAGATAACTAAATAAATAAATAAATAAAACATAATACTAAAAACCTATGATATAATATAATTAAAGTCTATTTGATATGATATTATGTCATGACATCAAATTAAACAATATTACACAATAATACTGTACACAAACACACACAATAATATTATGTGTATGTGTTTAATATCTAATATCTAATATAATAATGTAATAAAATATCGCAATTTAATAGATAGTGATGTCTTTTAATTCAATTGACAACACATCTATAGTTTTATGTGTATTATAATTAAATATTCATAAATATTAATGTACATCATATAATAATAATAATAATAATAATAATAATTCCCGTTACAAATATAATATACAAGTCTAATAATATTAATAATAAAATCCAATCTTAATGGTGTGTTTAAAAATTAAACAAAATAAAAATGACACATAATTAATTAATATATAGGAAATAAACAATTATTTTGATATAAATTTATGTATAAAAGCAATTATAATGTTAAAAGTGATTAGAGATATATATAAATAATTAATTAATTAATTTTTACCGTAAAATACATGGCTTTCATCTAAAAAGCAACTCAAGTAAAGGTCAGACAGTCTTATAAAATGCATTAATTTAAATGTTTTACAGATTTATGGCTTTTAATAAATATTTTTGTTAGTATTTTTCATTTACATAAACACTTTATTGCAAAATATAGTTTAATAGAATATATATACTCTATATTTAAATTAAATTAAATAAATAGATTCTATAAATATATATATATATATATTTTTTATTTATACTTGATTTCATAGTTAATTTAATTACATTTGCAATAATAAATAGCTAAATTGGAACTATTTAACAAAACAAAAAAATAAAAACGAAAAAAGATAATAATTTTAATTAAGATTAAAATAAAAACAATATTCAATTTAAGACATTGATTATTGAAAATCAATTATTGTAATAATAATAATAATAATAGTCAACAAAATGCAACAATGTTTGCTAACTAAATTTATAAGCTATATAATAGTACAGAATAAATAATAGTCATTCATAATTAAATTAAATAATATTAACATTATTTTTTTTAAAAAAATTCTAAAACAACATTAATTATTATTACAAATACTGTATTTGTTTCAATAAAAAATGACAATTATTTAGCAAACAAATAATATCTCATAAATTATAATTTATATGACACACACAAACAGACAGACACACATTATTTGATATAAATACAGTTTATTTATAAAAATTAATAGTATATACACTAAATATTTCACGTGTCATATCATCAGTGAAGGACAGACAGATTAACTGTTTGTAGACTGACTATACTATACTAACCCAACAAACAAACCAAAAAAAAATGTTCATTCATTTTGTTAAGTAATAAATAAAAATAAATGATCTCACGTTAAGTTAATTGTCCATCAGTTAAATCAATAAATATATATATACTGTATATAAAATTATATCATTTTATATGTCATATCAAATCGTATATATATATATAAACAATCGATTGATAAAATACATTAACAACAACAAATATTGTATAGTAAGTATTGTATAGCCAAAAAAAATAAAAATTTTTTAATTTTAAGTATTAGAAATTCCAGCTAAAAATATAATAATTTAATTAATAAACTGATTTTATTTTGAAATTATTCCAATACTTTAATATTTTATATCTCCAAATAGAAAAATCATTTCCTATTTTTTATTATATACTGTATATATGACATATCACTAATATTTATAGATAAATGGAAAAATTATTTATTCATTAGTACGGATGAAATTATAATATGATATACAAATAGATGAAATATATATTAAGATAAAAAATTGTGTAACAAAAGAAATGATAAAAATTTATATCTATAACAATATAATATAAAGTATATGTAATATAAATAGTGAATATGATATAATACAATATATATGATATTAAAATATATTGTAGTCATTGAACAAAAAAAATTGTTGTCTCGACTCTCAGGAGAATCTATTTCTCCATTAAATGTTATGTTATAAATATATTAAGTTTATGTATGTATGTATAGATTACAAGACATTGGGATCTATTGATAGACCACTACACAGTTATGTAAGTGTGTGTGTGTTGCAAAAAAATATAATAAAAAATTTATGAATACACTGAAAATTGAATGACAGTAATTAAATAGATTGATAGATATATGTTATATATATATTGTACAGTATATAACAAATGAGAGTATACTGTATATAAAAAAAATATTATTTTTTTAAAGAGTATTTATAATATAGTTTTTATAACAATAGTTATTATTGTAGCCGAAAGAAACATAATACTCGGGGATTAGAAAAAAGGCAACGATTTGAGTGGCGAACCAAATAAATGACTGCAAATTAATTAACAGACACACAGTATTGTATTGTATTTGAACTGACAGTTTCATTCAAAACACATACTTAGTAAATGAATGAATGAATGAAAGAGAGAGAGAGAGAGAGAGAGAGAGAGAGAGAGAGAGAGAGAGCAAAGAATAAGAGATAAAAATACATTTATTGATCTTATATGTAGTCTTATGGATACTATAGACAGTAGTAGTAATATTAGTAGTAGTAGTAGTTGTTGTTGTATTGGTTATAGCGATTGAGTGGTCGTTTGGCATATCGTTTGGGCAAAAGTTTAACAATTCTGGTGTTGTGATAGAAAAAGATAGACTTTTGGGGTCAAGACTTTCAAATCGAGACATAAAATACAATACAACTGATGATTGCGTGGTTTTTACAGATCTAATGGCATATATATGAGATGCCAAGCAATGGACACTAAACAGCTTCTAACACATACACCATATCATACAAGTCAGTCAAATTGGGTTTTATATAATACAAACACTGTTATTGTGTGTATCCATTGTGTCTTATCATACGCTAAAATCGATACTACTTTATATATAAAAACAGTATATCATCCTCTCTATGAATCACTAATGAGTAAATCAAGTAAATGTGAATAATATAATATAATGTATACTTGTACTGTATATCTATATGTATGTGTCTATATTATACTGTATAAACCCAATGCTTATACAGTATACGATAATAAAAGCACTGGTAGTATATCTGTATATGTTTATATAGTTTTATTGTCCATTTTGATGGCAGGCTAAAATAGATAAAAATACTGTATCTGATGTAAATGGTTAAACTAAAAGTAAATGTTAAGTAAATGTTATGTGTGTGTGTTTGCAACACATAAAAGGGATGTCTACTAAAAGTTTTAGACATCAATTCAAACAAAAATGTTAATTTCATTTCATTGAAATTCATATGTGAAAATCCTTTCAAGAGAGAGAGAGAGAGAGAGAGAGAGAGAGAGAGAGAGAGAGAGAGAGAGAGAGAGAGAGAGAGAGAGAGTTTGCATTAAAACATTGCAATCAATATTAATATAGCACTATATTATATATAAGGTATAAATATATATTATATACATATTTATCTTATATACTGTATACTGTATAATAAATAAAATTTTAATATATATATACAAACAACAAAAAACAAAAACAAAATATCAAATAGATATCTTGTCAAATGAATATGAAATCAAATGTGAACAACAAAACAACAACAAAATTATTTTATAAATATGTAATAAAAATAAAACAAAAAAAATATTCATAAAATGTTATGTTTGCATATATAATTTATATATATATTTATATTTATAAAAACTCATGGCATGCAATCAAAATACATATATAAACATAAATTAGCTGAAAATTACACAATTATTAGAGCAGAGAAAAATACTGGGAAAAGAAAACGCGACTAAAATTTTATTTACATTAATATAAATAGCAAATGTAAACACATAGACATAAAAATAAATCTCAAAATCAAAAATTTAACACAAAAATCTATGCACACAATGGTATGTGCCACATAAACACACAGACATAAAATAAATATATATATGTATATATATATATATATACACATACATACACACATACACATACATACATACATCTACAGTACACACCATTATGAAGACTGCAATGATAGGGAACGACAGCTTAACAATGAGTTTTAAAATCTCTTATATTTTGTTTAACAATAGATATATCAAGAATATTCTGTTTCTGTATATTAAGAGATAAATTTATTATATTAAATAAATAATGTTTATAGTGGTTGGGCTGGTGTTAGAGGGTGTCTATGATATTAGATATGTGAGTCGTGTATAAGTATATCCTATTAGACAATAATAATAATAATAATAAAACTAACAACAACACTATCAGCAAAATATAACCGAATAAAATAAAATCAATTGTTTTGCCCAAAACGATTTTTTGTGTAGAAATCTATTTAAAATTTTATTTAAAATTTAGGACTTTTTTATTTAGACACACATATAGTGATTACAGATTGAAATATATTGTTTGAGAAAGAAAAAACAAAAAACAATAACAAAATAAAATTGACGACAAAATCGCGAGAGAATTAAATCTAATGCAAACTCAGCCCAAAAAAACTCAACAAAATTGAACACATAATTGACTAAAATTTCAAACATATATTATCCATATATATACTGTATATATAGAATATTCTGTGCAAACCATTGTGTGATATATTGATTAATCAGACGTGAGACGTGTGTCTGGATTTTTATACCCACACACAGACACATACAGTCATACACACACACACACACACACAAACACATATACATACATTTACACACACACCCGGTTATACAGTGTCTATACGACCCACATATTTTTCTATGTATTTGTATATATTATATTATATTATATTATTATTATTATTATTATTATTATTATTATTATTATTATTATTATTATTATTATTATTATTATTATTATTATTATTATTATTATTATTATACACTTAATTGTCTGGACTTAACAACAACAACAAAAATAAATAACTAAAGAACAAATTCATTTTCATCCCTAAAAAACTAATTTTATTATTAAATTTACTATTTAGACATTTTAATGGTAACTATCAAGAAAATATATATCCACATAATAATAATTACTAAACAAAGTAAAAGCATTTTTGTTATTTAACAACACACACACACACACACACACACACACACACACACACACACACACAAATGTATAACAACTTTAGTTATATACTGTATATATTCAATAATGTTTTTTTTATCTGAAAAATATAGTGTGAACGCTACAGAATATTAATATAAAATATAGTAAAAGAAATAGTAATAAAATACTAATATAAAAATATTACAGTGAAAAGATATTAATTAATAATATAGATATTAAATATCTTATTATTATTTTATACATTATATTTATATATATATATATATTGTATATTTCTATAAAGTACTATAAGTACTCAAAATTTGTTTCATTTAGAAAATAATAGAAAAATAAATAAATAAAATTTTATTAAAACATTTTTGTTTTATCGATTTTTATAGCACACAATTTATTTGTAATATATGCCAAAAAAAATGCTAAGCATTATTAATTAAAAAATTGTTTTAATAAAAATAGAAATATAATTTTGTATTTATTTATATTAAATATACTGTGATAATAAAACAGTGTATAAATATTTAAAAATTAATTTCAATTTTTCTAAAAGAATATTTCAAATCAGTGTTATCACATATAAAACAGTAATATATAATTACATATTATTAAAATTATATCATATATTATTTATTTTATTTTATTTTTTAATAAATGTTAGTGAAATTGGAAATTATTTTTAGAAACTCTGATAAAACTTATTTTATCCCATTTTCGTGCAGATCATTGAAAAAAGCAATAATTTTATCGATTATAGGATAAGTGTGTATCTATTATTTTTTTACTAAATATTATCACATAAATATAATATATAAAATATAACTCTCTCTCACACACACAGAGAGAAATATATAACATTTAAGGGTTTAATTATTATATCATTTGAGTTTTGATTTGAACAAAATGTGATTAAAGAGAGATTACGTGAGATATGACATATTAAAGAGTGAAATGCAATATAATTATTGAAAACATGTAATCATTTAACCATTTAATATAAGAATTCTTTTTTTTAAACACAAAAAATTTTATAAATGACTAAATTTTTGTAAAATTTGTCGGAGACTTGAAATAATAATAATAATAATAATAAAAATGAGAGATTAGGTTATGTTTTTACGGTATATTACATTATTAAAAGACATGGCATCGCATGATTGAGTCCTATATGACTGCTTTTATTAATGTCAATGTATATATACACACACAATATATTGTTATAAAAATATTATACTAAATATACTAAAGTGCATTATATTTTATGCTAAACAATATAATAAAATTATACACACAAAACTATTTAATATATTAAAATTTATTACATTAAACATATACAGTCTATTATATACTATATATAAATATATAAAATGTACTTTTATTTTAATTTGATTAATTCTAGTAGTTGTGTCGTTGTTTCTCTCGATATATACATTATTTAAATATATAATAATAATTTTATACTATTTATTTAGTTAGACATATAGAGTACAATATACTGTACTAATATATATAATGTGTATTTATATTCCTTAACATTGTATCCCCAAAATACACTACTATTATGTATACCGTATTATACTGTATTATATAAAATGTATTGCATATATTTTACAAAAATGCATAACTATTTTTTTGTTGGTGCGCCCTTTTAACTGCCAACTGATCCCTAAACAATTTTATTCAATAGATCAATTCAAGAGATAGTTTTTATTGTTGTTATTGTTTTAAATATATAATTTTTGTTTTGTTTCACTTATATATATAAATATATATTTATTTATTTAGATAAATGAGTATAAGTTATATATAATCGATATCACAAAATATTTTCATTTGTCTCGCTATGTGCCGGAGCTTTACAATACATTTAGTTAGAGTTATGCTTAAATATTATATATATATAAAACAAAGTAAAGTAAATGAATGGGAAATACATGCATTGAAACTGAAAAGATAATAATACTAATAAAATGAGAAAATAAATAAAATATTTAAACTAAAAATTTTTCGTCAAAAACTAAAAATAAAAAAATGTTATATATATATATGATATACTAAAATATTATGACATTTTTCAAGTAATAAAATAACGAAAACACATACACACTAACTAAATGATGATAAACACATGCACTGGGTATTTAACAGGATATGAATTGCAATAATAATAATAATAATAATAATACTGGTAATACAGTAATGTAATAAAAATGTATTTTTATAACAAACATAGTTAAATATTTTATAAACTACATATATATAATATATGGTGAAAAATATTTTGTAAATGTTTATTAACATGTTTGTCAAATAGACTTACAACTAATAAAACTTGATATAAAATATTATGAATATTTATCAATATAACTAAAATTAATTATTAAATAAAATCTAATAGCTATATATATATATATATATATATATATAGAGTATATAACTATATCAATAATTTGTATTAAACTGTATAGTAATGGGTTTACCACATACCTGTAGAAGCCAATAGCATCGTCGGTGAAATGTTGGTAAAACAGCTGAATGAACATAACAGCCGTATATGCATTCCGTTCCCTGAACTTTCAGTTTCATGTGATCCTCGCGAGTAGTCTTTCCGTCCTTACGTTTCTTCCAACAGTAGCCGTCCCGACGATACCGGACCCGCTTTCGCGAGTATAACATCATTGAACCGCTCTTTGGTCTGTTTGAAAATTGGTTTAAAATATAAATAAAATTAGATACAAATAAATGGGTTTTTAGTTTTTTTTGTTGGTTTATAAAACCAAAAATATTGTTTTAAAGAAATAAACTAAAAGCAACAATAAAAAACAATTTAAGCAAAAATAAAATCATATCACAAATTGTGTTTTACAATTGATATGCATATTATACACTGTATAGTATTCACTAAAAAATCTTTTTGTGTGTTATTAGGATATTATATATATATATAATAGTATCCTTAAAAACATAAAAATAATATACATAAGTATATACAGTAAATATAGCGAAACAAATAATGTTTGAACTAAATGCTTGGAAACTATAAGATTATATAAGTGATGAAAAAAATAAAGTAATATAAAAATTGCAAATATAATAATTTTTTTCTATACAATCAAATTAAATTATAACACAAATATTATAATAAAAAAATAAAAGAAGTTAACAAACAAACAAAAAATAAAAACAATTGCATATATTAGCAAATATTGTATGAATATATTGTATAAGTATAAGTGAGAACTAGAAAAATATTTCAATTTACAATATATAATATAAATATTATGATTAATAATAAATAAAATAATAAAATAATAAAAATATAGTAATTTTAATGATTACATTATATATTTTTCTCTACAATATAAACATTAGTTAGATAAATTTAAACAAACTAAAATATATAATAATATATATCTATATATAAACTGTAAATATAATATCACAATGTAAAATCCTAACAAAGCATATGTATTTTTTAAATTTTTATTAAAATAAGTAAATATTAGTACAAAAATTAATATGCTACAATATTGTAATTTTTTTATAACATATAAATAAAAAATAATTTTATGACAATAAAAATGTCTGGCACAAAAAATAAAATATGCCACATAAATTATATTGATTTACATTTATATTTAAATTATGTTTGTTATCTATCAATTGTGAGAAAATATATAATTGACATAAAATAAAGAAAAGTAAAAAATTTGCATAAAAATATTAAAAATTGGCGTCTATTTTATTTTATGTTATTTAGTCATTATATTTTTATTATAACGATTATTATTATTATTATTATTATTATTATTATTATTATTATTATTATTATTATTATTATTATTACAATGTTATTCAAGAAAACAAAAAATTCCTAAAATTCTTGAATGAATTTTTAGTGTGTTTATTATGAATAGAAATTTTTTCCGACAAATATTTTCAACTCATAACAGCTAAAAGTATATATATACTAAATATATATACACAATACATATCTATACATATATATAAATACAGTACTTATGTTGTCATTCAATAAATCCATTACTGGATTATTGAAATTGATAAGTGAATGAATGAATGAATTGAGAGAGAGAGAGAGAGAGAGAGAGAGAGAGAGAGAGAGAGAGAGAGAGAGAGAGAGAGAGAGAGAGAGAGAGAGAGAGAGAGAGAGAGAGAGAGAGAGAGAGAGAGAGAGAGAGAGAGAGAGAGAAATATTATCGTTATAATTGAGACATAACAAAACCATATATATATAAACATATACTCCATAAGGAGAGACCTATAATATCCGATAATTACTTCAGTTCTGGGAATACAATACAATAGATGAGGTGATAAAATTGATATATACTTTGTGTGTGTGTGTATAGAAAAAAATATAATGTTTAATAAATAATGTTTTTTATTGGCAAAAAAGGGTTGACATTAACGGTAATCTTATAATTTTTTTTCGTTGTTTTCGATGAGTGAAAGGGTGTGCGAGAAAATTTATAACTTATATTAGATAAAGATATATATATTAAAAAACCTAAATTGTTGAGAGACCTAAATGTTAATCTATATATATATATATATATATATATGGATAGAAACCGTATAAACTGTAAGATATATTGAGGTCAATGTTAATAAAAATACGGAAAATTTTTATATATAGTAAAAGTCGGAAAAATTCTGGTAATATATATATATATATATATATATAAATTCTATACATTATATATACAGTATATAAATTCTATATATATATATATATATAATTCTGGTCATTAATTAGAAAACCTAAATACTTTTATATGATGATCACTATAGCAATGGAAAATATACAAAAATATTCTGTTATTAATTCAGACCATATACTGTATATACTATATATAATTTAAGTTATAAACAATGTATACTAATGTTTTTGTGTGATATGAATTTATATATATTTATATGTATCTTTAGTAGTATTAAAAGGGGGGAATGGTATGTAATAAATTTGTTAATAAAAGGAATGGTAGACATAACATAATTGGATACAACTATAACCAAAAAACAACAAAAATTATTATAATTACTGTATATTATTAAATTGAGCATATGTATATTGGACACAATTATTGTACATTTTGCAAATTACTTTATCTATATTGATATATATATATATATATATATATATATATATATATATATAATGTCCATTTTTTAGGTCACATACACATATCATAAAACCAATAGCAAAAAAATAAAAATAAATAAAAACTAAAAATAATACATTATTTTTGATGATATGTTCGGCGTGTGTGTGTTCATCATATAAAATCAATGCAAATTGATATCAAAATTTCAAATAATGTTCAAAACACACACACACATATATATATAGACATAAATAAAAAAATGTTGTGTTCAATAAATGGTATAAAATATATAAAAATTGTTTATCAAATATATATTTTATATAAATGCTAACTATTGGAGACAATTTCTATTATGTGATATATATATATATTTGTGTGACTTCCATGTTTCTATATCTTGTCTATAGCTTATATTTAATATATATATTTATGATAGGAAATATAAGTTTACAGTATATACTTATATTACATTATTACTTGTCAATAGAAAATTTTTATAGATATATAGATAGATAGTGGAAAAGAAAGTTGAGAGAGAATGAGAGAGAGAGAGAGAGAGAGAGAGAGAGAGAGAGAGAGAGAGAGAGAGAGAAAGTCAAATAAAATTTTTTTACGAGTATTTTGTTGGATAGAAATTCAGTTTTCCTAGAAAAACGATTCTCAATTAAATATTATGTTAAAATAATACATATATTCCTATAAATAAATAAATAAAAAAAACAAAGAATAAGTGGAAAATCCGCAAATAATAATAAAAACTAATATAAAATTTCTGTATCAATTAAAATGTACTATTTTTGTGACAACATTTAATACAAATAAACAGATACCGTATTTAAATTTTATATATGTATTGTACTGTATATACAGTATATACTGTATTATAAT